>NC_079455.1:17000928-17035928 GCF_903798145.1 Danio aesculapii | reverse complement strand
TGGTCACGTGGGTGTAGTATTAGCTACATCCGAGTCAAATGACAAACGAGTTTCCATCTCTCGTTATTTGCATTATCCCAAAACCACCTCAAGCCAGCCTTTTAAATAAAGAATTTTATTTTAAAAATTTCCATTTTCATTATTTGTTTCTTATTCGTTTCGTTTCTTACTTCAAAAAATGTGCATTAACACAGGGTGATTAAAACCCAGCAAATGATTCATTCACATGAACTCTTTTAAGCTAAACAGCTTCATACATATATATATGAAGCGCTCAGATGTCTTGTCCATTTAAGATATTCAGATTATAGTAAGTGAGCCTTACTGACAAACTGTTTTGTTTGATGCAATTTATGCTAAACAGAACACGTTCCCAAACAACAACGTAACTCGCGGCTGAACTATCATAGTACTATGTATTGTTTGGGAAAAGAACGATGTAGTGATGATTGTTTCCCAAAACCCGTAGTTTCTCTGTCGCAGATCCATCGTTTGAACCATGTTAGTTGTAACGTAATATGCCCATGATGATGCTCTAAACGGGGTGGAAATTATGTTATTTTACACAAACACGCAAAAAATCCAATATTCGTTTTGGTATAACATGCACTCGTTTTACATATTAAATAAAATATATGTAAATGGCACACATAGGGCCGATGTTTCCTTTACAAATACTATTGAGAACATTAAATATTCTATTCTAAAACATAAAATCACTTACAAAAGCGAACACGTATTCTAATATAATATATAAATTATATAAATAAATAGATAATGAGGCTATTTATTAAGAAATGAAATTTTATAATTATTATTTAATTTAAAAAATCTTACTGTAATAATAATATTTTCAATAATAATGATGATGATGATGATGATGATGATGATAATGATGATTATTATTAAGTAGGATATTGTTTATTTATTTTCTTTTTTGAAAAGTCTACTTTTACAGTTTGACACAATTCAGCCACTGCAGAAATGTTCTAACCAACAGGCCCGTGTCATATACAGTACAGATATTTAATAAATAACCT
Organism: Danio aesculapii; assembly: GCF_903798145.1. Classification (NCBI taxonomy): domain Eukaryota; kingdom Metazoa; phylum Chordata; class Actinopteri; order Cypriniformes; family Danionidae; genus Danio; species Danio aesculapii. Next base: position 17,034,888 of record NC_079455.1, on the reverse strand, counting down.
ACTATATATTAAAAGCATTAACATATGCTATGTTTTTTGTTTTCACAGGCTTCGGAGACATAACATGAATTAATATAAATATAAATAATAGGTCACCTATAGCTTTCGTCATGAGGCTGTGTTCAAAATGACATCAATGTCTTCAAAGTGCACTGCGAAGGGAGCGCAAATGTAAACATGAAGATCGTTAAAACTGAACTGTAAAAATACTTTTAAAGCAAATTACACCTAAGAGTGATGACTTTCATGCTTTTTAAATTATTTTTAATAATTACAAGTTTGAATGTTAGAATGTTGTAAATAAATAGGGCATGGGGTGATAAATGGGAATAGAACAGCCAGAACTATGTTTCTAACTACAGCTCCAGGTGTGTAGTTGCAAGCATAGAAGTTTGCGATGCAGTTTGCGAATGTTCGTTGGAGTGATGGATTTGGGAAATGCCAAATCAACGAACTATGTTTGTAACGACAGAACTTGCGACCTTAATTGGCTAATGATGGTTTTCAGAAACGCACCCCAGTTCTCTCTTTGATATGAAATGCTGAATAAGTCTAGTTTTTTGCTAAATGGCTCTTGTAATGTACGATTCATCATCCTAAATATTTTTTTCAGTTAATGTTTAAAAAATATTAACTTTAAATCAAGCCATTTTTTACTTTGACTTTAATGTTATTGAACACAAACTAGCGTGTTTTCTAGTTTCTAGTTCTTTGTTGTTCATGTATTGTTTTGTACCAAGAAATATTGCTTTGATTAAACAATAGTAACAAAGACGCATACTCGCTTAAGTTATCTACTTTGTTTTCAGCTTGTAGCATTGTTAATCAACAATCTGTGTTATATTGTTTGTTCTACTATTCATCATATTAAGGTAAACCTAGAAATTATCCATGATAATGATTAATGATTCTATAAATTTCAATTAACTGTATTTAATACAAGCAATGAAAATAAGAATTGTAATCCATCCTTTGCTTTTTTATTTACTAAAAGTGTAGCTGCCATGTTTTTGTTGCATTAAATATATATAATGATTATATAGCCACACTTTTAATACAAATACCATGGTTAATCTATATGGTTAGCATAGCAAAACCACAGCACATGTTGGAGAGTGGTCAGCACAGTGGTCACTGGGATTTAACGACAAAATCCATATTTGTTTATTATTTTGTATTAAAACCACGATTCATTTAAAAAAAAAAAAAATGTTGTCAGGGCTACAATAAGTCAATGACCTTAAATGCATGCTGTCAAAAAAGCTTCCCGTCAGAACACCAATGTTCAAAATGAACACACCATAAAGACTTAGCTTGTCTTAAACACGTCTTTTGAAATTATATAACAAGAATGACTGATGACAGCTCCTTCATAAATCCCAAAGAGAGGCTCAATCTCACACAACAGTCAAAACACCAACAAAATGGAGGACAACAGTGCTGAAAGAGGCGAAGTTGCTACATGTGGGCTGCCACATGCCCAGACGCTACCATGCATAGTCACTAAGGAAGTGCATTATGGGATTAATGCAGACTCAGACAGCAATCACGCGGCTTCAAAGAGTTGTGGTTCCACAACCGAAGGGCAAAACTGGGCGATCCTGGTTGGCCAAACCCTACTGTCCTGGATGAGGGAAAGTGTGCAAGCTGCCCCAAGGCAGGGGCAGGAGTCTGTATAGGGCCTTCTAAAAGTGAACGCATGTAAGCACAAACACCTATTACTGCCAACACAAGTGATCAATACCTAATTAAAAGTCTTGCAAAGCACGCCAAGCATCAAAAAACAAACATATGAGAATACACAAGCGTCAACATCCATTCAAATCGTGACAGAGGTTGCTAAAATAATCAGCAGTCATCCTAATTTTGGAACTACTGTCCCACTTCCCCGTCCCACTAAAGGCGGCTGTTTGATCCAAACGTCTGCTTTCATGGCTGAATGATGCAGTCTGTTCTGATGTCGCGTAGCTCGCAGTAACATGACAGTCTCTTGCACAATGTTTGGATTGTACTGTCAGTCGAATAACATCCCAGGTTTCCCATGACAGCCTGCAGTGATGCACATTCTCTCCGAAAAACTGTGCGAGGTGGTTCTTCTAGGCACCATTTAAAAACGCTGTCGCTACCCCTCGAAGGCCATTAGACTGATGGGATACAGCACGCGATTCTTTACACAAATATTTAAAGACAGTGTAATCTCCCTGTATATTTGTGCTGAACCAAACCGTATTGATTTATCACCTCAATCCAATAAGCACAGTTTTCTTTTAATTAAACAGAGAAGTTAAACATCTTTAATAAAGGACCAAAACGTCAACATGGACTCTGAAGACTTTGGAGGAATTTGATTTCACGATACCAAACAGAAAGGCACGTGGAAATTCAACCTGAGAGGTTTATTTTGTGAACAAAGTGATTTTATCGTCCATCTAGAAGTTGGATGAGTAAGCAAAGGCCTGTTTTTTAAAACCGTAGTCTTTTCTCACCCCAAACTCAGGGCACCTGCATCATTACTCAGCGTGCCTTTGGAGTGACTGTGTTGTGCAACAGAGCCTGAGATGAATTCAAGCCGAGTGAGTGTGTGTTTTGCATTACATGCTGGTCAATGTCCATTACTGGGAGTTTATAGACAAAATTCTAAGCGACAAGTTAGGGCTGAATGATATTGGAAATTACGATATTTTTATTTGCCGATATTTATATATAATATAATATATATATATAGCGATATGAATACAATTTCACCAGATGACTTAATATCTCTACTAGGAAAGAATATACAATGGTAGATTAGGATGATTCTGCAGTTGAAATGCATCTCCATAAAATCTAATAAACAATCTTCAACATTTTTGGGGTCCCCGACACATTTTCATTGTTGTCTGTGCTATTTGCAGTGCATTTCTGTATTTGCATGTGTTTTGAGTATTTTTGGGCAGAACAATGGTGCAGTGGGTATCACTGCAATATTCACAGCAAGAAGGCTGCTAGTTCGAGCCCCAGCTGGATCATTTCTGAATGGAGTTTGCATGTTCTTCCCGTGTTTGTGTGGGTTTCCTTTGGGTATTCCAATTTCCCCCCACAAGTCCAAAGACGAGTGTTATAGGTGAATTGGGTAAGCTACATTGTCCGTAGTGTATATTTGTGTGTTCTGGTCAGTCAGGTTGGGGGTTAAGAGTTAGGCCAAGGACCCACCTTGTAAAAACATTTGATGTTACGAAACACCAACATGGTGCAGCTAAATATCAGCTTCGATATAAATAACCCTGGGTGTAAGTAAGTGAGTAGAGGGTTTCTGCCATTTTCACCAAGATTTTAAGACCATTATGAATGAAATTTTAGACCTACTGGGCTAAATGCTAAGGTTTTTTTTTTTTAATATTGCAGTTGGAAAAGATTTTCAACTGCCCAAAATCAAAAATGATTATAGTTTAATACATTTAATAATACAATAATAATAATTTAATAATAAATATATAGGTCAGGTCAGTATCCTCAGCAGTAAATAAATGGAGAACAAATGTTACTGTAAGGAAAGTAATTAAAACATTATGATAAATAAAGCTTTTAAATAAAAGTTTTATTGAGATTGGGATTGTTGGTAATTGCATGAGTGTTAATGGCCAGATTGGGAAGCTATGCATGAACAAAGAAAAATTAAGACCTTTTAAAAAAAGATTTAAGACCTTCAACACAATATTTCAGTAGATTTAAGACTTTTTAAGCCGTAAAATTTAGCTTTTGAGATTTAAGACATTGAGACTTTTTAAGACCCTGCAGCTACCCTGTTTCATGCATAACAGTGTATAAATACAATCAAGAAAAAGATACATTTGAAACAAAGTTCTTTATCTTTTCCAGAGTCAAACAGTATTCAAGTACAGTAAATAAATGATAAAAATAAAAATAATTCAATTTAATTAATCGTAGCTAAGATCCCAAATGGTACAATTTCTAATAAAACAATTTTACAAAATCACAGGCAACAAAAACACATGCAAATGATAAACTCAACACTGCATATCCTGTAATGTGACTATTGCGAATGATCACATTGTGTTATCGATGCTGAAATGATAGATTGTACAGCCCTACTATAGGTTGTGTGTGAAATCAACATGTACAATGTTTATTTTGCTAGGGCACATTGTTATTTATTAGATGAACAATTAATCCTTTTTTAAAGTTTGTTTTGGTAATTAAATCAAAGTCTGACCATTTTTGGACCATTTCCGATAGGGCTGTGCAATTAATCGAAAATTCACTTTCGATTTCAATTTTGGCTTCTAACGATTATGAAAAAACATTAATCGAGATAAAACGATTATTGCATCATACATCCCCCCCTTTCCAGTTGTGTTGCTCTGCAAATCTCAGTTTCATGTGAAAATGACTAAAACCTTGTGTTGTAATGTAACTTTTGCAGCACGGGATGCGCATCATTCAGTGATGTACATTCAAATCATTCATGTTTTAAAAGCTCAAATGAGATCGCATGCTGTTGTGTGTATGCTCTTCGCCTCAGAGACGAGCAGAGCACACACATGTAAAGTCATCTTAATGTGAGCCCTTTAATGGACAAATACATGCAAATTTGTGTCAAAACGCGGTGCTTACTGATTATTCATATTAACCATCATTTATGTAATAAACAAACGAGTTGAGAATCAAAACACATGTGAAAGTAAAACCATAAATCAGAACCGTACTGCTCTAAGGCTTCATTTACGCTGCAGATCTTGATGGTCAATTCCGATTTTGTGACTGTATCCGATTTTTTTGCTGATCTGCTGACATCATCTTTTAAAAGTGACTCATATCCGATTATCTGAATTTACACAGCACAAGGCAAAGGCGCAATGACCAGAAAAAAAAAAAGAGCGGGCGCTGACTAACAGCTGATAATTAAAGAGTGCTCTTTTCTATATTTCTGTATGCAATCTGTTCGCAGCTTTTGACAAGCTGTTTTACTTTAGTTTATGACAGAAAGGTTCTCATTTGTCCATCTTCTTTTGATATATAGGCTTTTTTAATCCAGTAGGCATCTTAATGTCATGTCCATGGCGTGATTTTTGCATGTGATGTATGCACTAGTTTTATATTAGTTTATATTAGTTACGTGGCGCACATCGCGCTCTCTCGCTCTCGCTAACATGCTTAAATACCTGTGCTATAATACAATATAAAAGCTGTTTTAGTCCTCGTTAATGAAATTTAAGGTTTGGGACTCGGCTGAAGTCTGTTCGGAAAAGAAAGTGTTAGACTTGACGTCATTCGCTATGGTTTTTAATGACGCGCGACTTGTATTGACAGGTGAAAATCCGATCTACCTGCTTACACGAGGGCACAGATCCGATTCATATCGGATAAATGTCCACATATGAACAAGGCCTAAATCTGATTTGAGTAAATCCAGCCTGATCTCACGAGAAAACATAAGTATTTTATGTTTTGACAGTTTAGTGGCTAATTCGTACGAATTCGTAAGAGTTCAGTCGTACGAAATTGTACGATTTTAAAAAGGAGGCGTGGCACCTAACCCCACCCCTAAACCCAACCGTCATTGGCGGATGAGCAAATCGTACTAAATTGTACGAATTAGATCGTACGAATTCGTACGAAGCCACTAAATCAAAAAGTTACGAATTGCCGTGAGATTGTGTTGGTAAATCGGAATCCATGTTATTTGTTCCTGCTTACGTGTACATGGGCCATATCTGATCTGTGCCACATGGAAAAAAAAAAATAAAAAATCGGAATTGAGTCACTTGAACAGTGCAGTGTAAATGCGGCCTTAAAGTGACAGTGCGCAATATTCCTGCTGCAAACTGTTTTTATCATTATTAATCAAACAACAAAAGGACAAAATCACTCACTGCTCTTGACTGAAGGACTTTTGTAGCTATAATTAAAGTTTTTTTCTTACAGTGAAGTTTAAAGCACAGTTTGTTTCATATCTTTATCCTATTGTATTTATTTCCTTTTCCTTATTTACAGGGAGGAAAATAACAGTATATACGCACTTCAGAATTATTAGCGTCCCTTCATATTTTTCCTCCAATTTCTGTTTAACCGACAGAAGATTTTTTTTCAACCCATTTCTAAACATAATAGATTTAATAAGACTTTTCTAATAACTGATTTTTTTTATCTTTACCATGGTGACAGTACATAATATTTTACTACCTATTTTTTTTAAAAACAAGCATTCAGCTTAAAGTGCAATTTAAAGGCTTGACAAGGGTAATTAGGCAAGTCATTGTATAACAGTAGTTTCTTCTGCAGACAATCAAAAAAATATATTGCTTAAGGGGGCTAATAATATTGATCTTAAAATAGGTTTCAAAAATATTTAAACCTGCTTTTATTCTAGCCAAAATAAAACGAGAAATAAGCCTTTCTAGAAGAAAAAAACTATAGGAAATACTGCAAAAAAAAAATTTCTTGGTCTGTTAACCAGTTAAGCTCCGCAAACCGTGACGTCATCGACTTTTGCTTTAAGATTTAAAGGGCTAGCATTGCACCAGACCCCCTTAAGTGGTTTCATTTGAAAGTGTAGAATCTATATTTTATGCACATATGCATCACTTTGGTTTTTATTCTACAGTACAAAAATTATTTACACTTAAATACACAGTATTTTGGATGCCCGAGATGAACATTGGTTCATTTTCATATTTTTCATATGGTTCATATATGACACACGTACAAGTTATAGCTCAAATGAAAGCTCTTGCTGGTGCTCATACGGTTCTAGCATTATTTTTACTGAATTATATTCACATATCAAACAGTTGTCGAATGAATCGCGGTGTTTCCATGGTGCAGAAGTGAAAACAATACATTTATGATCAATAAGCAACCCCAGATAGCACAGACAGCTGTCATCTCTTACCTTATGCTGTGCACTTCTGGGCCGTTTCTCCTCTGTTTTTGAGGTGATGTGCATAAGTAATCCTTTTATATGTCTGACGTGGTCCAAACACAGTGAATTATGTTAGATCAAACAAAAGAATAGTGAAATATGAAAACAATGATCCCTGTGGCTTGTATAGCACCTCTCATCAGTTGGAATACAATAACTTTTGCATAGATTATGGTAGAGACATTTTTCTTTTTTCCTATGATTACAGACATGTGCAGGAACCACCTAAATTAATTACAGCAACCTAGACCACACAGAACCTAAAAGGTACACTTTCAAATTTGAGTTTATAAAAAAAAAATACAAAAAGCGGTGTTTTATTAGGTGTTTATTACAACACAGTCAACATATACAGTTATTTTTAACACTTTCAATAGTGTTTTATGAAAATTCAAAGGGTTTTCTTTAAAATGATACCAAATTTTTGCAATTACACCTCTGCATGTGGATTTGGGAAGATTTTAAATTTGGGTAGGCAAAATCCAGGCGGAAATCCAAAAATAGCACTAGAGTTTAACTGATTAAACATAATTTGGGAAATATTCATAAAATAAAAAGTTCACAAGAGGGCAAATAATTTAGATTTTAACTATATATTGTTTTGAATAATCATGATTTCAATTATGACCAAAATAATCGCTATTATGATGTTTCCCATAATCGAGCAGCCCTAATTTCTGACCAATTTTTTGCCCATGTTTGAACTACTGTTGACGTCAGTTTGACAGCTTCAGCTACAATATTTATAACCACGTCCCTCTAACCGTTAGTTTGCTATCAGGGAATGATCCACAAAAAGTAAACCAAACCCCCAACTCAATATTCCATTTAAGTTAAAACTACATCAAAATACTTCAATAACAGTCTCAGCAACTTCCGGATCACGCGCACTTTAAAACACTTGACGTGTACAGTATGTGAGGGCTCTATGGAGAATGACTGACATGAGGCATCTTGTTCCGAATTGCTTTTACACAAGCAGGGTGATACTTGCCCGTGTTCAGATAAGAAGGGTGGGGTGTCTGATTTGTACGCTCCATGTTTTCCTGACTCCAGAATAATACTCGGAGCTTTATACAGTCATACTCCATGACAGAGCCACTATTCAAACTCATAAAGAAGATCAAACCCAAGTATGCAGTTTATTAAACTAGGCGCTGAAAACTGTCAAATCACACTTAAATGGCAAGTCATAACTAATGCCACATTTGCGTGATCCATCAAGACCATGTTTCAATTTAGAAAAGAATAAAAGCACTGCACTGACTGAATAATAACCAGATGAGATGGAAAGCCATTATTCTTGAGGTTTATTGCTCATTTAACAGCAGTGCAGCTTCTTTTACGGTGTTTGTTTGGGGTTTTTTTTGAGCATGCAGATCATTTCTGTGTACCAACCCTCAGGTGGTGCATTTCATCAGAGCTTTAACACAACTGTCACACTTTTACGAGACACATGACACTCTCTCGGTGGCCCTGCCTGTAATTCAGAAAAGGCTTGGAAATGCATAACCTGCGGGACAGCGCCAAAGCTTGGTTTAAGCTGGCAAAATCATTCACTTTGCGGTCAGGAGAAAAGGAAGGATTATGGAAAAAAGCATAAACCATACAATCTTAGCTATCTAGGCATGGCACAAGTCGCAGTTCTTTCACCTACCCGATGTTTCCAAGGAACCGAATATTTATTTTCACTTTCGTGTTGTGACACATATCTTGTTTGGATACATAGTTCCAGTATTCCAAGAAAATCCCTCACGCTATAGCTGTCAGACTAACGTGGTGCTGAGGGTTTGTGTTTTACACACTGGTGTGCAGCATGCGTATATTCTTAAACAATAGATCTCAGTTTGTGTCTTCAACTGCCGTGTTCGTGTTGAGAGTGACATATAATTCACGGGAGGTTTGCCAGTGTTTTCTTTTTCAGTTGAGTTTTAGTAAATGTCTATTAGAACTAGATAGGAACGGCATACATGTAGACGCATGATTTGATGAAGATGACTTTAAATGTAACTATTATTGGTTTAACAATAATAACAATGTACTGTCAACAGCCAATGTAATAAGGCTTTTCTTTTATACAACTAATTAAATCTTTAACACCATCGTTTACAGCCATTAATATAGACGTGAGCCACTGATGGCAGAAAAAAGACATAGATCAGTCTCAAAAATTATAGATTTGCAAAAATAAAACTCTTATGCACAGCATAATGCACATTTCCAAAATCGAATTTGTAAATTCAAAACACAATTATTAAATACACAAATTCAATTCGTAAAAATGTTAAAACACAATTTGTGAATTTTCAAGTAAAAGTCATAAATATTTGCCCATTTTTGAATTGTATTTTGAATTTATGAATTTTATTTGTGAATTTATGAACTGTGTTTTGAATTTACGAATTGTGTTTTGTGTATTTATGAATTGTTTTTTTGAATTTACGAATTGTGTTTGCGAATTTATGAATTGTGTTTTGAATTTACGAATTGTGTTTGCGAATTTATGAACTGTGTTTTGAATTTACGAATTGTCTTGTGTATTTATGAATTTTGTTTTAAATTTAGTAATTTTATTTATGAACTGTGTTTTGAATTTATGAATTGTGTTTTGAATGTACGAATTGGATAGCAAATTTATGAATTGTTTTGAATTTATGAATTGTGTTTACGAATTTATGAACTGTATTTTGAATTTACAAATTGTGTTTTGTGTATTTATGAATTCTGTTGTAAATTTATGAATTGTTTATATGAATTTTGTTTTGAATTTATGAATTTTATTTGTGAATTTATGAACTGTTTTGAATTTACGAATTGTGTCTAGGAATTTATGAACTGTGTTTTGAATTTACGAATTGTCTTGTGTACTTATGAATTTTGTTTTAAATTTACTAGTTGTTATTTATGAACTGTGTTTTGAATTTACGAATTGTGTTTTGTGTATTTATGAATTGTTTTTTTGAATTTACGAATTGGATTGCAAATTTATGAACAGTGTTTTGAATTTATGAATTGGATTGCAAATTTATGAACTGTGTTTTGAATTTATGAATTGGATTGCAAATTTATGAACTGTTTTGAATTTACGAATTGTGTTTACGAATTTATGACCTGTGTTTTGAATTTACGAATTGTCTTGTGTACTTGTGAATTTTGTTTTAAATTTACTAGTTGTAATTTATGAACTGTGTTTTGAATTTACGAATTGTGTTTTGTGTATTTATGAATTGTTTTTTGAATTTACGAATTGTGTTTGCGAATTTATGAATTGTGTTTTGAATTTACGAATTGTGTTTGCGAATTTATGAACTGTGTTTTGAATTTACGAATTGTGTTTTGTGTATTTATGAATTGTTTTTTTGAATTTACGAATTGTGTTTGCGAATTTATGAATTGTGTTTTGAATTTACGAATTGTGTTTGCGAATTTATGAACTGTGTTTTGAATTTACGAATTGTCTTGTGTATTTATGAATTTTGTTTTAAATTTAGTAATTTTATTTATGAACTGTGTTTTGAATTTATGAATTGTGTTTTGAATGTACGAATTGGATAGCAAATTTATGAATTGTTTTGAATTTATGAATTGTGTTTACGAATTTATGAACTGTATTTTGAATTTACAAATTGTGTTTTGTGTATTTATGAATTCTGTTGTAAATTTATGAATTGTTTATATGAATTTTGTTTTGAATTTATGAATTTTATTTGTGAATTTATGAACTGTTTTGAATTTACGAATTGTGTCTAGGAATTTATGAACTGTGTTTTGAATTTACGAATTGTCTTGTGTACTTATGAATTTTGTTTTAAATTTACTAGTTGTTATTTATGAACTGTGTTTTGAATTTACGAATTGTGTTTTGTGTATTTATGAATTGTTTTTTTGAATTTACGAATTGGATTGCAAATTTATGAACAGTGTTTTGAATTTATGAATTGGATTGCAAATTTATGAACTGTGTTTTGAATTTATGAATTGGATTGCAAATTTATGAACTGTTTTGAATTTACGAATTGTGTTTACGAATTTATGAACTGTGTTTTGAATTTACGAATTGTGTTTTGTGTATTTATGAATTGTTTTTTTGAATTTACGAATTGTGTTTGCGAATTTATGAATTGTGTTTTGAATTTACGAATTGTGTTTGCGAATTTATGAACTGTGTTTTGAATTTACGAATTGTCTTGTGTATTTATGAATTTTGTTTTAAATTTAGTAATTTTATTTATGAACTGTGTTTTGAATTTATGAATTGTGTTTTGAATGTACGAATTGGATAGCAAATTTATGAATTGTTTTGAATTTATGAATTGTGTTTACGAATTTATGAACTGTATTTTGAATTTACAAATTGTGTTTTGTGTATTTATGAATTCTGTTGTAAATTTATGAATTGTTTATATGAATTTTGTTTTGAATTTATGAATTTTATTTGTGAATTTATGAACTGTTTTGAATTTACGAATTGTGTCTAGGAATTTATGAACTGTGTTTTGAATTTACGAATTGTCTTGTGTACTTATGAATTTTGTTTTAAATTTACTAGTTGTTATTTATGAACTGTGTTTTGAATTTACGAATTGTGTTTTGTGTATTTATGAATTGTTTTTTTGAATTTACGAATTGGATTGCAAATTTATGAACAGTGTTTTGAATTTATGAATTGGATTGCAAATTTATGAACTGTGTTTTGAATTTATGAATTGGATTGCAAATTTATGAACTGTTTTGAATTTACGAATTGTGTTTACGAATTTATGAACTGTGTTTTGAATTTACGAATTGTCTTGTGTACTTGTGAATTTTGTTTTAAATTTACTAGTTGTAATTTATGAACTGTGTTTTGAATTTACGAATTGTGTTTTGTGTATTTATGAATTGTTTTTTGAATTTACGAATTGTGTTTGCGAATTTATGAATTGTGTTTTGAATTTACGAATTGTGTTTGCGAATTTATGAACTGTGTTTTGAATTTACGAATTGTGTTTTGTGTATTTATGAATTGTTTTTTTGAATTTACGAATTGTGTTTGCGAATTTATGAATTGTGTTTTGAATTTACGAATTGTGTTTGCGAATTTATGAACTGTGTTTTGAATTTACGAATTGTCTTGTGTATTTATGAATTTTGTTTTAAATTTAGTAATTTTATTTATGAACTGTGTTTTGAATTTATGAATTGTGTTTTGAATGTACGAATTGGATAGCAAATTTATGAATTGTTTTGAATTTATGAATTGTGTTTACGAATTTATGAACTGTATTTTGAATTTACAAATTGTGTTTTGTGTATTTATGAATTCTGTTGTAAATTTATGAATTGTTTATATGAATTTTGTTTTGAATTTATGAATTTTATTTGTGAATTTATGAACTGTTTTGAATTTACGAATTGTGTCTAGGAATTTATGAACTGTGTTTTGAATTTACGAATTGTCTTGTGTACTTATGAATTTTGTTTTAAATTTACTAGTTGTTATTTATGAACTGTGTTTTGAATTTACGAATTGTGTTTTGTGTATTTATGAATTGTTTTTTTGAATTTACGAATTGGATTGCAAATTTATGAACAGTGTTTTGAATTTATGAATTGGATTGCAAATTTATGAACTGTGTTTTGAATTTATGAATTGGATTGCAAATTTATGAACTGTTTTGAATTTACGAATTGTGTTTACGAATTTATGAACTGTGTTTTGAATTTACGAATTGTGTTTTGTGTATTTATGAATTGTTTTTTTGAATTTACGAATTGTGTTTGCGAATTTATGAATTGTGTTTTGAATTTACGAATTGTGTTTGCGAATTTATGAACTGTGTTTTGAATTTACGAATTGTGTTTTGTGTATTTATGAATTGTTTTTTTGAATTTACGAATTGTGTTTGCGAATTTATGAATTGTGTTTTGAATTTACGAATTGTGTTTGCGAATTTATGAACTGTGTTTTGAATTTACGAATTGTCTTGTGTATTTATGAATTTTGTTTTAAATTTAGTAATTTTATTTATGAACTGTGTTTTGAATTTATGAATTGTGTTTTGAATGTACGAATTGGATAGCAAATTTATGAATTGTTTTGAATTTATGAATTGTGTTTACGAATTTATGAACTGTATTTTGAATTTACAAATTGTGTTTTGTGTATTTATGAATTCTGTTGTAAATTTATGAATTGTTTATATGAATTTTGTTTTGAATTTATGAATTTTATTTGTGAATTTATGAACTGTTTTGAATTTACGAATTGTGTCTAGGAATTTATGAACTGTGTTTTGAATTTACGAATTGTCTTGTGTACTTATGAATTTTGTTTTAAATTTACTAGTTGTTATTTATGAACTGTGTTTTGAATTTACGAATTGTGTTTTGTGTATTTATGAATTGTTTTTTTGAATTTACGAATTGGATTGCAAATTTATGAACAGTGTTTTGAATTTATGAATTGGATTGCAAATTTATGAACTGTGTTTTGAATTTATGAATTGGATTGCAAATTTATGAACTGTTTTGAATTTACGAATTGTGTTTACGAATTTATGAACTGTGTTTTGAATTTACGAATTGTGTTTTGTGTATTTATGAATTGTTTTTTTGAATTTACGAATTGTGTTTGCGAATTTATGAATTGTGTTTTGAATTTACGAATTGTGTTTGCGAATTTATGAACTGTGTTTTGAATTTACGAATTGTCTTGTGTATTTATGAATTTTGTTTTAAATTTAGTAATTTTATTTATGAACTGTGTTTTGAATTTATGAATTGTGTTTTGAATGTACGAATTGGATAGCAAATTTATGAATTGTTTTGAATTTATGAATTGTGTTTACGAATTTATGAACTGTATTTTGAATTTACAAATTGTGTTTTGTGTATTTATGAATTCTGTTGTAAATTTATGAATTGTTTATATGAATTTTGTTTTGAATTTATGAATTTTATTTGTGAATTTATGAACTGTTTTGAATTTACGAATTGTGTCTAGGAATTTATGAACTGTGTTTTGAATTTACGAATTGTCTTGTGTACTTATGAATTTTGTTTTAAATTTACTAGTTGTTATTTATGAACTGTGTTTTGAATTTACGAATTGTGTTTTGTGTATTTATGAATTGTTTTTTTGAATTTACGAATTGGATTGCAAATTTATGAACAGTGTTTTGAATTTATGAACTGGATTGCAAATTTATGAACTGTGTTTTGAATTTATGAATTGGATTGCAAATTTATGAACTGTTTTGAATTTACGAATTGTGTTTACGAATTTATGAACTGTGTTTTGAATTTACGAATTGTCTTGTGTACTTATGAATTTTGTTTTAAATTTACTAGTTGTAATTTATGAACTGTGTTTTGAATTTACGAATTGTGTTTTGTGTATTTATGAATTGTTTTTTTGAATTTACGAATTGTGTTTACGAATTTATGAACTGTTTTGAATTTACGAATTGTGTTTACGAATTTATGAACTGTGTTTTGAATTATGAATTGTCTTGTGTATTTATGAATTTTGTTTTAAATTTACTAATTGTATTTATGAACTGTGTTTTGAATTTACGAATTGTGTTTTGTGTACTTATGAATTGTTTTTTGAATTTACTAATTGGATTGCAAATTTATGAACTGTGTTTTGAATTCATGAATTGTGTTTGCAAATTTATGAACTGTTTTGAATTTACGAATTGTGTTTGCGAATTTATAAACTGTGTTTTAAATTACGAATTTTCTTGTGTATTTATGAATTTTGTTTAAAAATTAAAAATTGGATTTGCATATTTATTAATTGTGTATGAATATACTAATTGGATTTGTGTATTTACAATTTGTATTCTAAATTTAAGAATTAAAATTTTGTAAATATGAATTGTGTATGAATTTTACTTTGGAAATGTATTATTTTTGAGACTGATCTGGCTCCATTTATAAGTGGGTGTGTGTAACTGTCTTTTTCCCATTTATTAACAATTTCAAATTGCTTTATTTTATCTTGATCTTTAGTCTGACAGCTGCTGATGTTGAGAAGTTTAACAGTGTGAGTTTTACGGACATTTTGGTCAATTGTGTAGCTGTTTTATTTATTTTATTTTGTCTTATAAATTACAGTACAGCACTTGAATTCGTTGCTTAACTTTATTTGTTATCATTTTATGGATACATCTATAAATGTAAATATATGCATATGTAAATATATGTATTCTATCTTATACAATATATTGTTTCAAACTACTTAAAACTAATCAATAAAAGTCACTTTGCTACACTGCAAAATTAAATATTTCAATAAATGTTGGCAGAGCAAATACCCATAATTAATTTGATAGCATAAATATATGGAATACACGCATGCATCGCAAAATACTGGAACATGATAATTGACTGATGTTTTTATAGAGGGATTCTGCATTTCTAAACAGTGTTCAACAGCAATGTTATTACAAACAATAAAACTGTATGTTTATTATTTACTTTGCTAATAAATGCCATACAGTTACCTGAACTGTTTTATTAATACATTTTTATTGATGAATTTGGTTCTTCTGCTGCTGGAGGCTGCAAGGAATTAACTGAAATCATTTTGTGTAGTGATATGGAACTCTAACATGACCAGAAACTGCCAGAAACTATATTAGGTGTGCTTTTCTCTGAAATAATTGCAAACCTTATAATGTTTATCAGCCAATCAGAATCAAGCATTCAACAGCTTCATATTAAACAACATTCTTTCAGCTCTTCTTTCTTTCCATGGTTTTAGGCAAGGTGAGTTAAATAGCAATATCAAAACAGGTTTACTTAATGTTAGGGTTATGAAACAAAAAGTAAAGTGCAACCACAACTACAATTAAGCAAGCATGTGCTTGGTAAAAACAGCCACATAAAACCTGGTTCATGAAGAAATATTTCACAACAGGGGGGGAAAAGGGCACAAAAAATGCTGGTGCCATAGAATTTAGGTGCTTATTTTATTTTTATATGACAATGCAAAATCAAAATGCTGGCATACTGAATAAAAGCTCTGCAGGGAATAGACTTAGAAGGAACTGCACACATTGTTCATTGTTTTAGCACCTGATTATGGAGAAATTATGTAAATTTTTTGTGCAAAAAATGTGCTAAACATATTTCGTATTGCAGTAATTAGCTGAATCCTCCACAGGCCTTATGCCATACAGTATATGTTATAAAAACTGTATAGAATTTACAAATTGTGTTTTGTGTAATTATGACCCGTTTTGAATTTATGAAATTGGATTTTGCAAATTTATGAACTGTTTTGAATTTATAAATTGTGTCTTGTGTACTAATAATTTGTGTTTTTAATTTACAAATTGTGTTTTGTGTATTTATGAACTGTGTTTTCAATTTTTGAACTGGATTTGCAAATTTACAAACTGTGTTTCAAGAGTTCCCACTTAGATATACTTGGCATATAAAACAGGTTTGGTATGCTGTCCTGGGAGAGAACCCTGAGCTCGGAGATATTTGAGCCCAGGGCTCCCGCCCGGTAGATAGGCATATCAGGAGATCCGAGATCAGGTAGGTCTCGAGAGCTCCCCCTTTAGAAAAGGGAGGAAAAGGAGGAGATGGGGTGGAAGGGGGGATTCTTCCAAACAAAGATAGAGCAGTAGGAAGAAAATGATCCATTTATAGTAAACTAGGATCACTCTGATTGGATTATTACTGATTACAGATGAGTGGCCAGACGTGCTCAATCATATCACGTGCTCCTCTTGAAATTGGTTTATGAAACTTCACTTTGAATTTACAAATTGTGTTGTGTATCAATGAATTGTGTTTTGAATTTATGAATTTGATTTGCGAATTTATGAACTGTGTTTTGGATTTTTACGAATTGTGTTTGTGTATTTATAAACAATTTTTTGAATTTATTAACTCAATTTGCGAATTTACGAATTGTGTTTTGTGTATTTATAAACTGTGTTATGAATTTACGAATTGTGTTTGCGAATTTCTGAACAGTTTTGCATTTTTACGAATTGTGTTTTGTGTATTTATAAACTGTGTTTTACCATTTGCAAATTTATGAACTGTTTTAAATTTACAAATTGTGTTTTGTGTATATATGAATTTTGTTTTGAATTTACTATTTGGATTTGCGTATATATGAACTGTGTTTTGAATTTAGGAATTGTCTTTTGTGCATTTAAGAATTTTGTTGGATTTGCTTTTTTATGAATATGACAAATGTTATCAAAACTGTATAGAATTCATTAATTTCAACCAAACATGGTGACCCACATGACCCACGAAGTCTTATTTAAGACTTTTAAAGACCCCTTTAAGACCATTATGAAAGAGACTTCTGTGGAGCTAAACCCTGAGAATTTTTTTTTGTAATGGCCCAGTTGGTCTAAGGGAATTGGAAAAATAAAACAAATGTAGTTATTTCTTAACCACATATCTGAATCTGTCAAAACAAGAAAACTCTAACTGTATACACTTTTTTTTTTTAATTTATAAAACCTTAAGTTTCATGCATATTTATAAATATTATATCCTCTCACGCTCACGCTTAGGTTTTGTGTAAATGAAAGATCATGTAAAGGGATATATTGCTGTTATTATCATGAGGAATTGTGTAATTGTTTTTAGTTTTCTTTTGCTGATTAGGGAATTTTATTAAGAGAATTTGCTGTAAAATGTCTTACAGCTGTTGTGAAAAAAAACATCTCTTTGCAAAAAAAAAAAAAAAAAAAAAAAAAAAAAAAAAAAAATGGCGAGTCGAGAGATGGTTGAGGTGATTGGGTAACTTCGATGACTTTTAAAAGTTAGATCTGTTTAAAATGATTTAAGGCCTACAACAGTATTTCTGTGAATTTAAGACTTTTTATGGCCTAAAATTTTGTTTTTGAAATTTAAGACATATTAAGACTTTAAGACCCCGCAAACACCCTGAACATATGTTCTCTCAAACTACTTAAAATGTCTGTAAAAGAATGTCTGAAAAAAGAATGTCTGAATTTTGTTAAACTGACGTTTTAACTTTTTCAACAAAAAGTTGACAGAGCAGAAATCAAGGTCCCATCATTGAATTTGATAGCATAAATAAATGAAATACACACACATCCATCACAAAATAAAAGAACAGACAGCACAATTACACTGAAAAAAACTATTTAAAGATGATTCCTTGGATTTAATAAAAATTAAGTGGTTGTAAACAATATATTTGGGTTGAATTTAAACAAACAAATTAGGTTGAGGATTACTAAATTTAAATTGTTTATTTAAATTCAACCCATATAAATTGTTTGCAACAGTTTTGCAGAAATCGTAGTCAGTGTAAGAGTTATAAGTGTAACACTTATTGCACTAAATAAATAGCAGTTTAGTTTTACATTAACTACACAAAATGATCATTAAAAAGCAGCGTTTCGGTGAAATTGCAATAATATAATTGAGATTTTGAATTTAAATACACGAAAAGCTTTTAACAAAGGTTTAGAATTAATTTCATTAAGTCAGTGAACAAAAAGTTAGTTTGCCTAAAAATAGTATTAAATAAGTGTTTAAATAATTTTATGAATTCCCCTCTCACATGCCAAAGAGAAGATTAACAAAATACTATTAAATTATGTAGACTTTAAACTTTAAAAAAGGATTCCCATTTTTGTACCAAACATAATCCAGAAATAATAATTAATAAAATAATAATAACAATAGAAAATGTCTTGTCACTGGGATATATTCTTCTCATATGTCAAACATTGCATGGGGAAATACCGTCTTTATGAGCTGAAGGTTTCAGCTCTCACTCACTTCACGCGTATGCATTGTTTCGGGAAGCAAAGCCTGTTTTTTAAATATCCATAGCCTGAGGAAACTTTCTAAGCTGTGTGATTCAAACGTCAATGCATCACCCGCATGTTAAAGATCAGATAGGATAGCTATAATATGGAAATACATGATTCATAACAAAAACCCTCTTTAGAGTTTCCTCTTCATCTTTTAAAACCGTATTAATACAAACAAGGTAAGTTCACTTGAAAATAATCACAGAAAATCTGAGACGAATACATCGAACATGGTGTATCTAGCCACAGTTATTCAACAGACTAAATAAAACCCAACCACCACACAGAACTCAAGAACACAAAACTGAGCATAATCTGCTTCGACATATCCAAGAACATTTTCCAGATATTCTTGTGTATAAACTAAAATGTGGTTTATCACTCCCAGGGAAATGATACAGTTAGACACAATGACAGAAAGCCGTACGCATGTGTGGTCTTGGCAGTCGTAGAGTAAATGCCAAATATAGCTGCATGTTAGCGCAATCAATCACTTCAAAATTGTGTATATAGTTTCAAATCCTTGTGATTGTTTTTTTTAAATAGATCCCAGTGTGAAGCACGCCATTTCTCAGAATTATCTACTGTGCACTCTGATTCGGTAAGCACTTTGTTAAGTCAGTCATGATTCTCGCATGGCTTTCATGTCGCAAAATCAGAACTGAGCTAAATCAGGACGCAGTTAAATTTAGCACAACGATGTAAAGTAAAACAAACCGGAATAAGACAGGGTTAACACAAATGTCTCCTCTCTCAGGAGGCACTGTAGAAAACTTCTCCTGGGCACTCTTTTTTTCTTTTTCCTCGCAGCTGCGCTTTGTTTCCGTAGACACAGCACAGGTGATTAGCATCGCTCTAAGACACGGTTCTTCTGACATTCACTTTGACGTATATCGGTGACCACAGACAGGAGGCAAAACCACAGTCTACACAATGTTATGTCTTAGACAAGCACAAGCACACTATGCTAAATTACACCTGTGTTGGTTTTGGGAGGTCAAGCATGTCAAACGACAAAGTAAACCATGTAAATGCTGGGGAACACAATAATCTCCCTTTCAGTGTCCCCCTTAAGAGTACAAGCTATAGAACACCCCAACTCAAGGTATCAAACTCTGAAAGACTCGAACATGTCTGTAAATGAATAAGAGGTTGGGGGGTGGGGTGAGGGTCATGGGGTTGGTGCATGAAATAAAAAGACAGCATAATATTATGTCTATTGCATTCATTCCCTTACATAATTAAAGTGGCTGATACAAAGGTAATTCCATTTGGCACTTAAATTAAGTCTTTTTAAACCACATGTCAGAATAGCTGTGTATTTCTTTTTGCATGCAAGGGGACCAAGTTTCAGATAAAATACTGTGGATTTTAAATTTACTTTTAAAAAATACACGAGTTCACCCCATTTTGAACATTGAACATTATTATCCATTTCTCAGTGAATATAGGCAATGTATTTTGGTGCATTTCAACAAAACAGATTCATTAAACAGATATATTTATTAAAATACTATTTTACCAAACATATTTAGAAAATTTTAAGATAATACAATTAAATTCAAGCAAAATATTTCCAAAAAAAAATTACAACCTACAAAATTTTAACTAAATTTATTTAAACTAACTTTTTAAAATTTGTATTTAATATTTTTCTTTAATGTATACGTTTGGGTGTACTAGTTTTTGGACCATTATCATAAGATATTTTGTTAGATAAGCTCCAGATTTGGCTTCAGTACTGACTAATCTAATGCACAAATATAATATTGTATAGCTTCCTATTAAAATATGAATTTAAAAAATGGATTTGTGAGGGGTGTACTTATATATGCTGAGCACTGTATATATATTACTTCACAGGTAGTATTAATGATCATTGTATGAATGGAAAATAGCATAAGTCTTGTAGTATTGTACCAGAAAATAGTATGATTTGGATATGGGCAGATAAATTATGACTGAATATTAATATTCAGTGGAGGAAAGAGTACTGAAAAATCATACTCAAGGTACCATTACTTGTCCAAAAATGTAGTGCAAGTAGAGTAAAAGTATCTGTTATAAATATAACTCAAAGTATGTGTAAAAAGTAGCCCTTTTAAAAGTACTCAAGAGTAGTGAGTACGCAGTAAAAAGTTGTTGTGGTTACATGTAATTAGTGTGCGTGTGTGTAAACGTAACATTCTGTAGTGAATTTAGTTATTGTTTAAGACAATTCCGGTCATCACAGTAAACATCCATCATCTTCTCATCAGTGACATGTACGGGACTCTGGGTCATTGCGTGTAAGGTATCTTCTTAAACACTTTTAATGGTTCCAAACGGTTTGCTGCATGTCTTAAGGTAGTTCAGTATGATGCGATTTACTTTCTATGTGAGATTTGATTGGACAGGAATCGCAGGACTGATTCTTTTAATCCCCATAGACGGGAAAAAATAAAAGTAGTGACTGCAAGTTTAAGGAAATAGTGGAGAAAAAGTACCGATACTGCACTAACAATGTACTCAAGGGAAAGTAAAAGTACACTTTTTAAAACTACTCAATTACAGTAATTGGAGTATTTGTAATTTGTTACTTTACACCACTGCATAACATTTAAAGCCAATTAGCCACACAAGACATTTAGCCATTTGAAAGGGTAACTTGAGAAACACTTGTTTCTATATTTTTGAATGCCATTCACTACACTATAAAACCAAAAAAGTTAAGGTAACGCAAACCATTTGAGGAAACCGATTGCAACAAACCATTTAAGTTAAAAAACTAATCCTAATGAGTACTGTGAACTTAATCTTTTTGAGTAAACAAAGCAATTTGAGCACAGAAAAACCCAATTAATAAAGAGAACTCAAACCAACTGAGTACTGTAAAACCCAATAAGTTAAGGCAACTCAAACCGTTTGAGGAAACTGATTGCTACAAACCATTTGAGTTTAAAACTAATCTATATGAGTACTGTGAACTTACTCCATTTAAGTTGAAGTAATGAGGTATTTAATAAACTCATTACCTTCAACACTGAGTTCAAAACTCTTGTCAAATGAGTAGAATTATAGAACTTTCAGTCAATTCTGAGTTAACTACACTCATTTTATTTGATAATGTTGACTGTTGGGTTTTAAAGTGTACTCTTGATTCAATACTATAAAGCACATGGTGCTTTGAATGGGGCTGACACTTCTGGGAATATCGGAGAGACATGAGTCTTCTATTAGAATTGTGAATCATCCCGTAATAACCTTGCATAGTGGGGTACGTGACCAGGCAAAAGAGATTTGCTTCTTTCCCGCTGTGTCTCCCTCTTTGACCTCAGGGTCAGACTACTGTGACAAGCAGTGGCTTGCAGCAGCTCAGAGAGAAAGTCCTTCAGTCTTCAGCTCCCATTAAAGAAAATCTAATCCACGTTGTCTGAAAGGTTTCAAAGCAACGGACATCTCCCTGAAGTGCAATCTAGTGAAGAAACTGTGCGGCAGCCACTTGCAAAAGTGCAAAGAGTCAGCGCCAGAGTGGGAATATGAGCAAGCTCCTTAAAAGTGCTTGAGGAATGAGTGCCTATAGGAGGCAACTTGCAATTTCGCTGAATCTTGGCAACAATGCAACTCATTAGGCAACAACATGCGGAAAATCAGGTGTATGGCACAGGTGAGAGTTCTGGAAAAAGCCACCAGCACTAATGACATAAGAACTGGAGTAGGAGTTTATCAAGGACTTTACACTGCACTCCAAATTCACCAGGGACCCGACTTGCACGCAAAGCACACATTAATACAATTGCGCACCTATGCCACAAAGGCCAGATATGCTGCTACACGTTCTGAAGGTCCACCTGTGTAACAAACAAATGCAGCAAGCTTTGACAAGACAAGGACATGCTTCTTTCACACCCCAGAACCTTTCTGTCGCATTCACACACCTTGAGTATGTTTTCTATTTACTTACGATCTTCTGAGGGAGTTTTGCTGTCCTTACGTCCTTTCTTTCCTCCCTTTTTTCTCCCATTCCGTTCCCTCTTCTTACCTTCTGACATTGTGTCAGTACCAAAACAAGAGATTAAAATGTAAATCCACAACGGAAGGAAAATAGTCCTATTGGAAGTGTGACTGGCGCACTTGAGACTCTGAACTTGTCAGAGCATTTGGTCTATATACTCCCTCACATCACAGGGAACACCTACTAGCAGCAGCACGTTAAGAGAGAGAGAGAGAGAGAGAGAGAGAGAGAGAGAGGGAGAGAGAGAGAGAAAAATGGGAAAGAGTGGAAAAAAGAGAGGGAGAGAGAGAGAGAGAAGGGGAGGGGAAGAAAGGGAGGGAGCAAAGGGAGGCATTTCCCATTGCTGTCAAGCAATTAACTGTTCCCTGCCTGGATCATTCATATCTTTGTGTCTTCCAGGCCCTAGAGCCATGCTTGGAGACATTACAGTGTTTAGGCTCTGTTCACCTGCACCTCTTAGCCTCGTCCTCTTCCACCACTTTCCCTGAGTCTCAGGGCAGCAAGAGAACAGATGGAGAGAACAGAATTTACATCTTAGCTGATCTGTAAAGCTGACCCCTGACTGATAACCCCCCACCCCCACCCCTTAGAGACACACTAACCATTCACCAACCCAAAAAACATCTGGTGATCATAACAAAAAATAAGGTCCAAATCCAACCTTCCCATGATTTCGATTAATTAGTTATTAAAATAATGCATGTGGGACATGACAGAATACAGCCCCATTGTCTCTTTCTTTCAATTTATAACACAACAAGTCTCGCTCAACCTCTCCTGCATTCTCTGTCTTTCCTCTTTGAGCCTGGTTTCCCATCCTCTAATGTAAGCAAGTCACAACACGTTCCTGATAGTGTCTCTCCCTGCTAGAGTGTCGTCAGGCATCCTAGCATTGAGCACGCAACCACACTGGAAACCTACTGTGAGCACAGAAAACATAAGGCCACCATGCTGTAATACCTGTGAAGCATGTTCAAGAGACAGACATATTTAAAAAAGAAAGAAAGAAAGAAAGAAAGAAAGAAAGAAAGAAAGAAAGAAAGAAAGAAAGAAAAGAATGACGAAGGAAAGAAGAAAG
The DNA here is from genome assembly GCF_903798145.1 of Danio aesculapii. Lineage (NCBI taxonomy): Eukaryota > Metazoa > Chordata > Actinopteri > Cypriniformes > Danionidae > Danio > Danio aesculapii. The sequence goes on along the minus strand of NC_079455.1, from coordinate 17,011,078 downwards.
GTAAACACGTTAAACAACTGTAAAAAGAAAGACAGCAATGAAAGCTGGATTAAAAAGGAACAAGGAAAAAATAAGAAAAACATGAAGAAAGAATCCTCCCTCTTACACATAAGAAAAAAATAAGTGAAAGAAAGAAATATAAGCAGCAGTAATGGGAATAAATCTGGAATAAATTTAGCATTCCCATATGAACAGTTTTAAAGGGTCCATCCAAAAGCTTGGGGGCACTGTTTGGCTGGACGCCATTCATATTATTCTAGAGATGAAAATATCAGAGGCCGTCATAAATTTTGCACATAACACAGTGTCAGCATCACTCTACCTCCATCTTCCTTCCTTTTTCCAAAAATACTACTAGGGAGGAATATGGAGAAAACAGTTCACTTGACGTTTATATGACACCAGCACTAAAATGAAAGATGATCAAGAGCACTGATGGCAGAAAAGCATGGGTGAATTCGTCTCTCAGTCTTATCTCTTGTGAGCAATTCTGAGTAGAACTATATAACACAGATTATGTCACGTCATTACATGTGGAATTTAACCTTGAATTATAATCAATGATGATACATTCAAAAATGTAGACTTTGAAACAGTGGTCCTCAACCACCGGTACCGGTCTGTGGATCAATTGGTCCCGCGGCACACATGAAATCATTGATTATCTTTGTTTTATTTATTACCCGAGTCTGAACATCTTTTATTTTGAAAAGTCTTTTATTCTGAAATATCCCTGTATTCTCTCTGTCACATCTCGGTCCTTTGAGTGCCAAAATTTAACCCACAAGCAGCAAAATCAGTATGAAACAGGCGTCTTTGGTCCTTTTCCTCTTAGCAAAGAAACTTTGCAGTGAAGGACCCGCGAACTGCCAAGAAATAGATCTGCAACCCATTTGTCGAAAAAACAGGTGAATACTGCTGGAGATTGCAAATGAAGCACCTTTTAGGGGCCGTTCGCATATCACGTCTTTTCTAGAGTTTACGCAAGTTCGTTATTTCCAATGAGGCGAGAGGCTTGCATGCGCCTTCCAGATGCACACAGTTGAATGAATGTCAGGAGTGCACCTTGTGACTAAACTGACAGATCAACTTCAGTTTGTATGGAATATACACATTTCGGCAGAATAATCATCTCAGACAAACACAAAACACCCAAACAATGCAATAATTTGTACCCCCTCCCCCCATACTCCGGTCCATGGTAAAATTGTCAAGCATTGACTGGTCCGTGGTGATTAAAAGGCTGGGGACAACTGCTTTAAAAGACAGTAACATTTCAGTTCAATCAAAGGGTAAATCATACATTCATTTTCCTTCAGCTTAGTCCCTTTATTCATCAGGGGTCGCCACAACGGAATGAACTGCCCACTTATGCAGCATATGTTTGGCGGATGGCCTTCCAGCTGCAACCCAGTACTGGGAAACATCCATACACACTCATTCACACACATACACTATGGCCAATTTAGTTTATTCAATTCACCTATACTGCATGTCTTTGGACTGTGGAGGAGAGCGGAGCACCCAAAGGAAACCCACACAAACATGGTAAGGACATGCAAACTCCACACAGAAATCCCAACTGACCCAGCTGGAACTCGAATCAGCGACCTTCTTGCTGTGAGGCGACACTGCTAACCACTGAGCCACCAAGTCGCTCATCAAAGAGTTAACACTCAGCCCATATAACACTAACACTGGCGGCAACAGTGTTGTGGGCTCAAATCCCTATGATTGCATGTGGAATAGTTGTCCCTCTAAGCAAGGCACCAACTCTCTGATAAGAGACATGAGATATAGTGTCAAAAGTGTCTTTATAAGGGTTTCCTCAAAACAAACTCATATCACCACTCTATCGCCAACATCTGACATGATGTCATTCTGTAAACATACCACTCCACATCTTAATGCAACAAAAGTATCTTGTCATCTAGAAGAAAAAATTCCAAGGAACCTACACCTTGATCCCAAATATAGAGGCATTTTGTAATTCAGTCTTCACAGAGTAACATTTCCTTGAGAGTATTAGAAGGTACATGTTTCAGGGTTGTGTCAGCACCCATGCAGGATAAACAAAAACTCAAATCATAAAAAGACGAGAATGAAAGCATGACGGTGGAAGTGGGGGATTACGTGCTGTATGAGTTGAGTCACAAAACGTGCTGTGATATCGGGACATCGCCACAGGGCCTCATGACTCCTCATAGCCATGTCATCATTAAGATGTGTATGTGGGGGAGGGGATGGGGAGCAGGAACCTGCATGCCCCAACACATCTGACCATACAGTGCAAGCCTTCACTTTAGAGAAGATCAAAGGGCCATGTTGTAGGCATAAACAGTGTGTGCATGTGTGGAAGTGCTTCCCTCACAACAACCTCTTTGTGGGGAGTGAATCTGTCAATGTTAATGACACTGAGCGGGATGTGTGGGTCATCCCACCAACTGGCAGACATGATAGGACCTGTGGCTCGACCTACAGTCCCCTCTATGCGTACATACAGTTGCGTACATACAGAAGTGTGCGTTCTATGAGTATCCAAATACAGATGCAGTTCATTCAAAGGGGAACTCCCGTGAAAGATTGTTTCCCGCTTGAAATGCTGTAAGGCTCCCGTGTAAGATTTGTCCTGCTATACTGCATAAATGAATATGTTGAGTATTCTTGGTGGGTGGGGCTGACATCATAGGATACAATACCACTAGTGCTATGTTGCAATACACTCTTGGTGAACAAAGGAGAAGAAATGGAAAGAAAAACTGGGTGTATCAGCGACTTGCTCGCTATTATAGCTGTGAACCACCCACCTGGCAAAAAGCACGAAGCCCTCCAGCTCAAGGTGAAATAAAAGACAGTGGATTGACAAGCATTTCTGTGGACAGATTGCTCACCGTAATGATGGCCATTGAAACAAAACAATGGATTTAGGTAAAGTTCTCAAAAATGGGGCTTTCCCTCCTCTCTCTCTAGCTCTCTTCCCATCTCCTTGATCAGGCGTATTCCTCTTTTTCTCCATTAAAACGCATCTGCAGTTTCTCAACATTGGCTGCCCCCAGGCACCCGCTGCTTTGATTGGGTGGGTGGAGATGCCTGACATTAAGAGTAAATAAAGAGAATATGGAGTCATCCCTTTAAAATCCTGGATTGGGTTCTCCTGGATAGTTCCCACTCCTGTACCCTCACCAGGCCCCATCTATGCAATTTGCTTCACCCCCCCTTGACTTCCTTGAAGATCACAGCAGATAAGTGTAGCCCACCTCCCCCTCTACCAGCCTCCCGCTGTACCTGCACACCATCACACATATATACCGCCCCGAGACACTGCTGGCATTTCACGAGCTCAGTGAGTTTATCTTTGGAGACCTAATGGTTTTAAACACCCATCTGGTTGTTTAGATCAGCGTGTTTCTCCTAGGGCATGGTGTGCGTGTGTGGGGAGATGGTGAATCTGAGTGGGAGGTAGGGGGATGCAGATCCCTGCATTTAACATTCGCCTGTTGACTAAAGCAAAGAGGTGAAGCAAAGACAACCGTGGGGTGAAGAGATCCTACAGATTCATGTACGAATTAGAGAAAATGTAGATGTTTTGTCAATTTTGACACACTGCTCAAATGGCTACACCTGCATTTGGTGACAGAACCACAGGAACTGTCATCCACTATGAGGTGCTGATTCTAAATGAGATCTCTGGACAATATCATTAAATACAGATGTGCACAATCAGGCCCAAGTCCATGCCCTCCTTAAATTTAAAGACAGCTTGAAATAGTCTAAGTTGATCATCTGTAAACGATCATGGTGCCCAGGCCCGGTGGATGTTTTTAATGCTGAGCTCCTTAAGGGTCGGAAAGGGGTTGAATTTCAAGTTAATCTCTTTGAAGGTATATCTTACTGAAAAATCACACACATCTGTAATAGCAAGGGGTCGATTTGTGGTTCCATGTGCCCTTGTCTACGCACAAGCAAAGTGTGGGGTCCGAGATATCCAGGCTATCAGACGGGATGTCTTGGGGCGCCCACAAAAGCTTGACCAATCAAAGTCGGAAGAACCTCTTGCACCACAGCAGTGGTCAAATCTCAGGCAGGTGAGCAAATAAATTTCTAACCGCAGTGCCGTGTGTTGTCGTAAACAACCATCTGTGTTTGTGGCCACAAGCAATAGGACGAGTGAATGAAACCACAGCGATTGTAAATGCATGCATTGCATGCTACAGAAACTGAGGATTGCTCACATGTGTATGTTTGAGTACGAGTGGACATGTGCGTAAGCTTTCTGCACTGCATGTGAAGAAGCGTGGCTTCTGTGTGTATGCGTGTACGTTCAGGTGAGATAGTGTGAATTCAGCCCTGCACCATTTCCACTGTGCACAGCTGTCACCATGGAAACCATTCAGAACAAGAGAGCAGATAGAGATAGAGAGGGAGAGAGAGAGACGTTGCACCACATGAAAACAGAGACATCCATGAGGTAGCCTCTGCTTAGTCCGCAGGGAAACACTGCGGCGAGAGAAGCAAGCAGCAGTTAGAAAGACAGCGAAAGAGAAAGAGAGAGAGAGAGCATGCTTCACAGGCAGTGACATTCCAACTGCTCACTTTCTAAGCTGTCAGGTTGTCCCACAATGCAACTGTCAATCAGATCTGTCACAGCTTAGCCCCACCCCTACTGTATATCCTGCCTTCCACACACTGCAACGACAATCAATCCAGCCAGCGCTTGAATGATTTATGAATGAAAGGATTGCAGAAAATGTGGCTGAGATGCGTCCCCATGAGAGTGCATTACTGATGAGTGTTCAACATATCAAAGATTCATCTCACCAAAAAAAAGAAAAAGGACAGGACATATAGCAATACGCATAGCAACACGTCAGCCAATAGGGTACAATTTAGCCTTGGCAAAGTGCTGTGAGACGACTTCTCACAGCTTACGCTAAGCGAGGTGCATCGGATCACAGAGGGATTCACGTATCTGTTAAGAGCTATGGCAGTACAAAAAAGTGCAAAGCCAAATGGAATGAAGACAAATACAACTAGTTGCACATCCTGTTTTAAGGCTTACTAACCTAATCCAAGATTCTCAGAGTTGCGTGTCATAATAGAGTAGATCATCCCCTGTGTATACAATAAGCATTAATCGGAATCATAATCATAGTCCTTAATCAGGATGTTTATAGCAATTTATTTAGAAAAACAAGGCTGTGAGATAGATGAGATAGATGTGCAGACAAAAAAAGTAGCGTGTATTTATATAGCACATTTATCGTGTATGGCCATACACCCAAAGCGCTTCACAATCTTGAGAGGGTGGGCTCCCCACTCCACCTCCAGTGTGCAGCATCCACTTGATTCGACGGCAGCCACAGGACAACAGTGCCAGTGCGCTCACCATACCCCAACTATTGGAGTAAAGAGACAGTGATAGAGCCAATTCGGTGGATAGGGATGATTGGGAGGCCAAGATGGGTAGGAGGGCTGATGCATGTATAAAATCATACATACAGCATTTTCATATGTTGCAATGTTCGATCTGCATAATAATCACCACCAAGGTCTATTCCAGGCCCACACTGCCCCATTTACATTTGTGTACAGTAGTAAAGAAAATTTATAACTGAGATCATGTCAATATCCCTATGGTCTATATATCCTAATCTATTTTGATATTAAATGGAGACAGTGCTGGCCCTGTACATATGCAGGTTCCAAGCAGAATATTTTTGGGCCCCTACCTTGCTCTAAATCAGAGATGCCCAAACTAGGGCCATAGTTGGCCCACAGTAACCTTTGATCTGAACCACCTTCCCACATGAGAAGAAAGGGAGAATGATGGAGATAGTTTCGAGATTAGATTGGGGGGAGGGGGGAGTGGGGGGTTAACATCCTAGGGCTTGAGTGTCCTAGGTGTGACAGCACATTTTAGCTCTTAAGTGACAATTTAAAATACTTTAAATGTTTTTTTCATTTTGTTACAGACATACAGTGTCATCCTGCAACTGTTTTACAGCATATGAAATGTCCCAAACACTATTTTAAACTGTCCAAAATGGGGAAAAAATTGTTTTGTACTCTCTGATAGTCTGATAAAAAAAAAATTCAGGAAATAGTTTTTTATGTAAATTCAGACCATGAGTCCACATACAGTATATGGACATCATTTTTCTCTAATAGTACATCGTATCAAAAGATGATACTTAGGTTTTTATTCTAATTAGGTACTAATAAGCCCAAATAGCAAAGAGAAATAAAAACTGCATGTAAAAAAACAACATGGGCCTTAAGAGGTTATATAAAATAATTATAGTGTCTTATACAATTAGATTTTTGAAATACAGGAACCAGAGCTTATATTAGATTAATTCAATTAGGACATAGCTTTTATAAACATCTCTCAGGAAAAATATTAGCAGTGTGCAAAATATGTCATTAAAAGACACTACTGCATTTCAGTAAAACGGGGGTTTGTAAAAAAAAACGGGTTTGTAAAACCAGGAAAAAATAATATATTTCATACAAGTAGATGACGTTTATTAATCTGTAATCTGTTATTAATCTGTCTATTTTTAGACTATTTACTAGAGTATGTCATTAACATCATCATTAGCACTTAAAAGCAATGCAAAAAATTAGGAATGCATGATATATCGGCGGCCATATCATTATCGGATATTAAATACTATTTTTAATGTTATCGTTATCAGTCCGATGTCAAAATTAGACCGATATCTTTAAGCCGGCAAATTACGTAATTGTACAGAACTGCCTGCTTCGTGGACCTGCACGGTGGTGCAGTGGGTAGCACGATTGCCTCACAGCAATAAGGTGGCTGGTTTGATCCTCGGCTGGGTCAGTTGGCGTTTTTGTGTGTTGAGTTAGCATGTTCTCCCCGTCTTCGTGTGGGTTTCCTCCGGGTGCTCCGGTTTCCCCACACAAGTCCAAAAACATGTGCTACAGATGAATTGGGTAAGCTAAAATTGTCCGTAGTGTATGTGTGTGAATGAGAGTGTATGGATGTTATCCAGTGATGGGTTGCAGCTGGAAGGGCATCCTCTGTGTAAAACATATGCTGAATAAGTTGGGGGTTCATTCCGCTGTGGCAACCCCAGATTAATAAAGGGACTAAGCCGAAAAGAAAATGAATGAATAAACATTTTACTTGTTTTTTAATTAAATCCTATTTTGCTATTTAACCTAGTATTTTTTTTATGCAACAGTCAAGTTGAATGCTAATTTGCTATGCGAAGAAAAGGAAATCATTTATTTTTAGCATGCTGATTTATGAGAAATCCTGAATATAGGTCTATATTATCACCTTGCATTGCTATTCAGTTCATAAGATCAGTTCAAACTTTTATGAAGTTTTTTAAAATAAAATCTGTCGTTTACTGTATAAAATATAGCAATTTTTAAAATATTCATATTATATCGGTATAGTATATGGGTCTCAATAGTATATCGGTTATCAGTCTCCAAATCCCAAGAGTTATCGGTTATCGATATCGGCCAACAAAATCCATATCGGCGCATCCCTACTAAAAATGATTTTGTGTCTGTCTCTTCTCATTGTCATTTTCCCCCTCAGTTTTTCTAGAAGAATAACGTTCCATTGGTTTAATTTTCTCAGTCCAATATCCAAAATAAAATCAGATATATAATGGGGCAGACAATGAAGCAAAGGCAATGGCTTTGTCTGTGCACGGGTTCGCATTTTTGTGGTCACCAGTTGGTCTCGCAGTTTACCTTGGAAGAACAAACTCAAACCGCTAGAACATATGCGCATATGAGAAATGAGGTGCTGCGAGCCTCCTGTTGATCATGTGACCTTCACACGAAAACTATTTCAACTTTAATAAGTGTGATTTTTTGTCTTTTCATTAAAAATATATAAACATTTAAGTACTAAATCACTGTCAATAAAGATAATTTGTAAAATGCAAATAAAAACGATTTCAGCAAGGAAACGGCTCGGACCACTAGCGAGTTGTGCGGGCCCTCTAGTGGCGGCAAGGCCCTAAGGAGCTGCTTAGTTTGCTTGTAGGGAGGGCCGGCTCTGAATGGAGAGCAAATGTTTCCTGGATCTCTGATGTCTCTTTAGACAAATACACTTTAGCAATCTAAGAATGTTTTGCAAGAGACCCTAAATCTCCATGGATGTTATTTTTGCAGCCGAATGTAACTCTAAAACAGCAGTTAGAATAACATTTCTGACTACTGAATGACTATTACACGTGATGTCATAAGTACAGCAACTTCAGCTGAAGTTTAATAGCCTATTCTGCATCCATCAGACAGCCTTTTGTGCAGATTGTCATGTCATGTTTTGTCAGCGATGATCAAACAGGACTGACGAGTACAATTACTTTACAAGGATGAAAGAGCAACATTCTGAAAGGTAAACACACATCCTCTACCTCCATAAAACAGTGGTATTATGCGGTAGGTTTTTGTCTCCAACCCGCATGACAGTTATTCAAGTCTCTTCAACAAGTGGCACTCAGATATACCGCAGTCTTTGGATGATACATTAGAGTCTCACCCGAGTGTGCGACAGATTGTTTTTGAGATAGTGTCAGGGAGAGATCTACTTCATCCATGTTTTGCTATCTTTCTCTCTCTCGGTTTCAGGAGAATAGACAAACACACTCCCACGCACTCTCACGCAGTTTAACAAACAAGCGCCCACATGGCCGTTGCAGCGTTAACAAACACATGCTGTTCAGGATTCAGAAACTGGCCAATACGTAACTCGACAAGCACTACTCCATTGACACAAACATATACATGCCCTTTTGACAGAGGGTAAACATGCTAGTGCACAGACTTTTATTCTCATTTATTAAAAAGACAACTGCCATGGTGGCATTGGCTATGTTTCGATAGCAAAGAGAGAAGAAACTGGGGCTCATGGGAAAGGGTCCAGTTCTTATCAATAACCCTCCGCACACAAAGACACACACGTCCGCTCCCAGCTCCACATTCTTCAAATCAAATCAAATTCCTTGCGCTCTCTCAGCTCGTCCTTTATCTGGAGAATGTACTCGGAGCAGAGTACAAACATGTCACAGTAAGGAAGCAAAAAGGCCTTCTGCTTGCCAAAAAAATGCAAGTCCCCCCTCAAATGCACCACTCACACCAATCATTTGCATTTCTGTTTTCACTTCTACAAGAAGAGCTGTGTCTTATCACGGGCCCAGCTTATCTCTCAATTTCTCTTCCAGTGGAGCAGGGCCTTCCTGAAAAACACAGAGCTGTGCTAGCGGCAAGTGTCCTCTGGGGTTGATGGCTCGGCCGGTTGAAAACCAGCGACATACGTTTTTCTTTCGGAGGGGCCTCAGATAATTTGAGGGGAGAGCTGGTGAGAGATCAAGTGTGTGGCCCCTGGGTACGAGTGTCAGGACAGCCCCTTTCGTGCTCCGGCTCTTTTCAGGGTAGGAATTGCAGGAAACTGTGAGTGCAACTGCGCCGTCTCAGTGCGACAGGCAGACAGCCCGGTCACAGATACACTTCCTAGTGTTCCAACGACAGCATGCCAGAAGTGCACAGACCGATTGAGGGACTGTTCTCTTTCAGGTTAGAACAAGTTGAACTGGCTATTCATTGATGTCTGGGAAGAATAAATAAAATTGTGGTAAATAACATGTATAAAAATGTTCAATGTTGCAATGTTTGATCTGCATAATAATCACCACCAAGGTCTATTCCAGTCCCACACTGCCCCGTTTACATTTGTGTACAGTAGTAAAGAAAATTCATAACTGGGATCACTTCAATATCCCAATGGTCTACATATCCTAATCTATTATGATATTAAATGGAGACAGTGCTGGCCCTGTACATTTCGGGGCCCTAAGCAGAATAATTTTGGGGATCTACCTTGCTCTAAATCATAGATGCAAAAACTAGGACCGTGAGCCAAAGTTGGCCCATAGTAACCTTTGATTTGGCCCGCCATCCCATCTGAGAAGAAAGGGGGTGTAATGGAGATGGTTTGTCAATTCAAATTTAATGTAGACTTTTGTTTGTTTGTTTTATTGTTATTAAATGTTTCAATTCAGTGGTGTTAAGTGAACCAGATTTTGTTTAAATGTACATACTGTCACCCGACAATGCAGAAATCTTTGTGAGAAAGTCAAGTCAAAGGCAGATTCTGCTT